>NC_079442.1:18277115-18324615 GCF_903798145.1 Danio aesculapii | reverse complement strand
TTACAAAAAAATACAGATGTTCTTTAGATTTAGCCCACTTCACAATTCACACATTACTGTCTGGCTAGTTTCTGTCTTCTTCTTATGCTAAAAAGGCAATAATGGTCCAGCATTCCTGACCATTATCACCAATAAAGCCTAGAAAAACAAGCCATCAGCATGTTATAAACAGACAGGATGAAATGTTCTATTCCAGTTATCAAAGAAATAATTTGTTCCTTAATTATAGTTTTGTAAATATGAAATTGTTTTAAATTAGAACTTGTATACATCAGTGTTAAACCTATGACTAATGGAAAACCACATTTCTGTAATTGTGTACCTGGGTCTCCACTTTTGCCACGGCATCTATTGACTTTAACAAACTTATCCCTCTGGTTTTTCCAAACTTTTTAACAAAAACTTTTTTCCTTTCTCACAGCTGTTGCTATTTCTAGCCAAGAATTATTAATCTGGTTATCTCTATGATCACGGATCAGAAAGATGTCTGTACAGGCGCTACAGTTACATATTCAACTCAAATCAAACGCGGCGCCACACGCACTGTTCGCTCGAGTCTCAAAAAAAACATGCGCTCCGCCGGCCGAAATCATGTCGCGCGCACTCAAGCAAACTAGCAGATGCATCGAGTATAAACCAGGCTTAACCTCACATACGTGGACAGCACATTTTAGCTCCAAGGTGTCTATTTAAAATACTTTGAATGTTTTATATTTTGTTACAGACATACCAACACAATCTCACAGCAATTCGTAACTTTTTGATTTAGTGGCTTATTCGTATAAATTCGTACGATCTAATTCGTACATTTTAGTACGATTTGCTCATCCCCCAATGACGGTTGGGTTTAGGGGTGGGGTTAGGTGCCACGCCTCCTTTTTAAAATCGTACAATTTCGTACAACTGAACTCGTACGAATTCGTACGAATTAGCCACTAAACTAAACTGTTTTCTCGTGAGATCAGGCTGGACATACAGTGTCATGTAAATGTCACTGTCACTATACAAACGTCCCAAACACTATTTTTAACTGTCCAAAATGGGGGAAAATAGTTTTTACTTTCTGATAGTCAAAGCAAGTTCCAAAAAAAATGTCCATGTTAAATATGCATAAAAAATTCTGGAAAAAGTGTTTTATGTAAATTCGGACCACGAGTCCACATATAAGGACGTAATTTTTCTCTAAAAGTACAATCGCATCAAAAGATGATACCAGTTTTTATTCTAATTAGGTTCTAATAAGCCCGAATAGCAAAGAGAAATAAAAAAATGCATTTAAAAAAACATCTTGGGCCTTAAGAGGTTATGTCTTCACTGGAAACAAAGCCTATAATTCTTGCAATGTTTTTGTGATTATAGTATGCTGATTTAGTTGCTTTGACATGACTATTGAAACTCATATCCAAAATAACAGATTGTTGACTTTATTTTTTGTTGTTTGACTCCTAGAGTCAAAATGCGCATTCACTTTCAGAACCTCATCTCTGTTCCCAAACGCAATGACTTCAGTTTTCTCTTTGTTTAACTGAAGAAAGTTTTAAAGCGCATGTGACTGTGGGGGAAACCGGAGCAGCTGGACAACCCACGCGAACACAGGGAGAACATGCAAACTCCACACAGAAATGCCAACTGGCCCAGCCGGAACTCATACAAGCTACCTTCTTGCTGTAAGGTGACAGTGATAACCACTGAGCCACCCTGCTGCCCCAATGTGCTTTGTGATGCACATTACTAATCAAAAATCAAGTTTCGATACATTTGCACTAGGAAATTTACAAACATATCTCAGTGGACGATGATCTTTAGTTTAACTCTTTTTATTAACAATTCTTAATCAGAGAGGTACTACAAATGAGAGAAAGAAAAACCACAATTATTTTCACAATGTTGAGGAGAGAAATACTGAGTGGTAATTAAACACATTCCTTATTCTCTGAACCATATTGAGATGGAAATAAAGTAAACAAAAACAACAACAACAACAAAAAAGGGAACAAACAAACCTAACCATAAAAAAATAAATAAATAAAAAAAGGAAAAAAAGGAAAACATACATATACATAATAATAAATTAACAAATTACACTCAAGTAGGCCATTACCGTTAAATGTAAAATATCACGCAATTTCTTTTCCTAATACACTCTTAGATAAGTTTGTATCATTCAAAAGCAAGAGGGGAAAAAAGTAGAAAAAAGACATACAGACAGGGTTAAATATGCAAGACGGCATATATAAAGCTATTTTTTAAAATACAACAAAAAAGGTTGCCAAGCTGTATAGAAATCCTCTGTTTTGCCATTGATTGTATATCTAATTTGAATGAACTGTAACAGGTCATACATCCAATGAAAGTAGTTTGGCGGAGAAGGTTTCCAGTTCAATAGGATAATTCTTTTAGCAATTATTAAGCAAAAGGCTAATACATTTGACTGCAAAGATGATAGCGATACATTTGTAGGATTGAGTCCAAACAGTGCCACTAAAGGACACGGTTCAATTTTTAGAAGAAAAATATCAGATATTGATTTAAAGATTGATGTCCAAAAAGAGATTAACTCTGGACAAAGCCAGATGGACGATGATCTTTACTTAATATTCAAATAATTCTTGACATAAAATACATTTCTACGCCAGTAAGAAAATGAATGAATGAATGAATGAATGAATGAATGAATGAATGAACAATGCTACATAACACAACCAAGCAACATGTGATTGGTTTTGTGGTTCAGTGTCAAAAATAGGTTGTAAAGTTTTCATTTGTAACAAAATTAGAATCTCAATTTTTAGTTTTAACTTCATCTTCAAGGTTTCTCCATGATTATAATATACATAAACCCGCATGGGCACAGAATGGAGCAGGTGGAGGGCTAATCTAATATATCTGCTTTTTTTTATTAGGTTGAGCTCTTTTGAATCAGCTCATTTGTAGCCTGTTCATTGAGCTGCTATACCTCCAAGTGTGAAGTGTCCAACTGCGGGGCCCGAATGAAAGAGACACTATGAAGTGCTAAAAGGGGGGCTATGCAGAAAGAGAGTGAAACGTAGAGAAAGTTGGAACGAGATGTCGTTCAAAAAGCAAAGCACTGAATGACTGATAATGGGAGAAAGAGTTACACCAAGCTTTCGTATGTGCCCATATGTACGCATGTGATGGAGAGAAAGAGCGAGCGCTGAGAGCGGCACGCTATGATGGTATTGTTTTTGTGACAGAGATCAGTGGCTGGCTGAATGTGCTTTATTTGCAGTGGGGCTGCTCTCCCAGGCTAATAAAATGTGAAGCTCCCGCTGCCTGCAGTGGCATGCTGTGCACAGCGGGAGGCAGGGCTTTTTTGTGTTCCCCTGCCCAAATTATGGAACCGTCAATACCCTCCCTGGATCCCGTCAATAGAACCACGCTTTGTGACTGATGGGAGACCAACTTCAAGGCTATCCTGAAATAACAGAGAAATAAAACAAGCGAGATGGAGGGAGAAGAAAAACTTGACCTGCTTTTCCCCAAATATGCTCTATATGCTCCAGCAGTCTGACACAGAAGGTTGTTTTTAGGATCGTCTGAGGCTTTGTGAAGACTGAGGCACTCAATAGAGCAACAAACCATCGCTATCGTTTCACTTTCTTTACCATGTGGGAGGGAATGCTCTGCTATCATCACTGTTGTTGATTTGCCTTGATCTGAATGGTGACATACCCTCAGGGTGAAGTCTGAGACATTAGACGCACTGTTGCTGTGTTAGCGTTTGCATGTATTCCTCATGAAACCCGAAAGGGATTTTCCAGAGTGTTCATAGACCTATCGTTTTTATGGAGGAGGGGGGGCTGCTGGGGATATTTGTTGGAGATTGTAGGGCTAATTAGCAATAAGCATGCATTTGATTTGGGATAATTATTTACACTTGTTCAAGCAGCATGGAAACTTAAGTACAGGTCAGGCTTTGGACTGATTCACAGTGTCCCTTTAGCATTTCATTAAAGAAAAAAATTTCAGTCATACAAAATGAGCACTTTAGGTTTAATAGAATTAACCTTTAGCAGGTAACTGTAAGCATATTGTAAATTAAATGACATCCCTACTACAGAAGTTGTTTAATTTGTATGAAAATACTGCATATTTAACTTTAGTTCATCTTTTATTTATTCTAAACTTATTTTTATTGCTTAAGGACACTATTTAGTCATAAATTACTTTTAATTCTTTTCAGTCATAAATGACTTTGCTATGCGTTTAATAAATTGATTTAGGATTATTAAAACATTTAGGTTTAATTTAAAACACTTACATATATTAATTAAGAGTTTTTTTGATGAAAGCAATATATTTATACAGCAAGCATGCGTTTATTAAAAGTGACAGTATTGACATTTATGATGTTTCCTTAAAAAATATTACTATTCAAAAAAGCTTTCTATACAAAACTGAAGTAATTATGCTGAAAATTAGGGTTGGTCACAAGAAAAATACAATACTTACTATCAGGGGCGTAACAGCCATTTTAAAAGTGGGGGGGGGGTGGGTGGGGGGGGGACAGCTGTATGGTCACCCAAAAGTGATTAATGATTTATTAGCAATACAGTTTATTTAATATTTTTTTAACCAAAATTCTAAAATAATTACAAAATATTAATAATAACAATAAATAAACAGAACCACACACATTTAAATTAAGCATTACTCTGTGTGAAAATATTTTTAAATACTACAATGCAATTGCAAAATTGCAAGATACTACACATATAACGTGAGATGGACATCGCCATGTGTACTTGTAGCCGATGCGTCATTCATAAAAGCAGAACACGCAGGATTCAACACGTAAATTCACCAATTACTCCCCAAATACATGCAAGTAAGTGGTTGGTGAACCTAGAGAGGAGTAGATTCAACTTTATAGTTACTTTCAGTGTATCTGATATGATTAAAACACATCGGTTCTTGTTTTACTAGTACTTGTGTGTATTTACATGTCTAAATCCTAAATTAAGCAATAGGCCGTAAAAAAGGCTGCATAATTGTGATAATATAACACATCTTTCTCAGCAGAGTTAAGTTGGTCTTGTTTTCGGAAAAAAAAACCCGAAAAAAAGAAGCACTTTTACGACGGTCCACTTTTACGCTCAGCGTGAGCTCTCTTTGGCTAAACGCATATTGCGACTGCTCAAGCATTGCTCGTAATATCGAGTGAAAAAGAAAGACAGCTGTGAAACATAACCAGCTTTGTCTTTTTGTAGGGAATACAGTTTAGATTTTTTTAGGGTTAGAGTTTTTTTAGTTAATGCCGTCTGTCACTGAATGTGTCAGGAATACCGAAAACAAAACCAACTTAACCCCGCTGTCGTTCTCTGGCTCAGCGCCAGACAAAACACCAGCACCAGGGACTTTACGGTTCTCACTTCGAAACGGAACAAAAGTAGGATTCTGTAACGTTAGTGATTTACCCAGCTGTAGCTGTTGCTCCCTTCTGCATCATCCCTGTCTTTGACTGCAAAGTGAATGAATGAAGCTCGTGGCAGACGCTCAAGAGATTCGCGCTGTGATTGGCTGAGTGATCGTTCACTCAAATCAAGTAACAAATCAGAGAACACTTGCGGCCGCTAGGTCAAATAAAACGTGTGGGCCAATCGGGGGACAGAGTAACCTGTTTCCAAAAAGTGAGGGGGACGTGTCCCCCCGTCCCCCCTGGTTGCTACGCCCCTGCTTACTATATAAATGTACACATTTTTGTTACTTAAGTATTATAAAGGTTTTTTTTTCTTTTTGTTAATTATAATAAGTCCAATGAAATATCCAATCAAGTTTTTACTATGAAAATAAAAAGATTTAAATGTTTATAGTTTATCATAATTTCTCAAACCACTCACTCTAAAAAATGGTGGGTTATTCCTGCTAACATTAGGTAAAATATGGACTAACACAAACAATTTGGGTTAAATTTGATAATATTTACTTAATTAAAAAAATAACCCAGAAGTTGGGTTAGTCTTTATTACACCCAGAATTGGATTGAAATACCCTGACAATTTTTAGAGTGCAAGGATTTACAAATACCAATCTTTGACTTTTCACTTTGATCCATATGAAATGCATGTTTGTGTTGAAGAGTTCTGACCTTAGGCCAGTCTTTTCTCTGTATAAATTGCTACAGAGGTCACACAAAGGTCACAAACATTTACTTCATTCTCAATATCCCACATTTGCTATAATTTGGAAGCCTATGAGCTTAAAGACAACGGTTACAATAGAAGTCAATCAAACAGCAAGATTAACCCTTTGGTGACACTTCAGAGGAAAAGAATCTTGTCTGTTCTTCAGGATCCCGCACCCCAAAGAATTCTGTAGAGCGGGAGAAACATCACAGTGAATTATTAAACATCAAGTACAGAATAAAAAACAAGTAAATTCATCTGTCCTCCCTCTCTATATCCAAAAAAGTGAAACTTTTCTTGTTCTTTTTCCCTTCAGTTTGGAGTTGGAACTTCAAGTCATTTCTGTGGCTGTTCAAACGGCGGGGAACACGTAGCGTTTGCTGGATTCCTGTGTGCGCATTCAAAAGCCGCCTCTCTCAGAAGTGCCACCTAGCAGTGTGCAAGCGCAGGAACCTCGTGCGGCGCCAGGATTCAGATATGCTAATTGATCAGCGGGGTTGCTCTGAGCATCGCTGCAACCAGCTTTAAATAGACAGCTGCCTCCCTCTGTATTCCCCCAACCTTCTCTCCTTCTTCTATCCTTTTTCTCCTTCTCTATCCTCATTTAACTCCTTTTCAGTTCGGCATTGGAGCAAATAGCAGTACATTAATTATCAACAAGAGCTGATAAATTGACTTCTGGCCAAAGCGAATGGGAACTAAAGGAGAAAGACAACCATTCCTCCAATCTTCTCTTCTTTTCTACTTCATCCTCCTAGATTCTCCTTGTTTTACCTCACTTTCAGTTTAACAGAAGTAAATGAACAAGAAGAGCTGATTAACTGAAGCTAAAGTAGATGGGCAACCTTCTTATCTTCTTCTCTGTACTTTTCTTATTCTTTGTGTTTTACCTCAGTTTTGGTTTAGCATTAGAGTAACAGTAGTAAAGTAGCAAGAAGATATGCTGAGCTGAATTATTGGGTAAAGTAAAGAGGAACAGAGCTGAAGGAGAAAATCCACCTTCGGTCATTCTTCTCTCCATTTCTCCTCAAATATCCACATTCCACTTCCTTTAATTTCCAGCTTATATCTGGAACAAACAGCAGCAAATTAACAAGAAGAAACAATGATTTGACGTTCTGGGTGAAGCATAAAGGAAGGAGATTGACAACATTCTCTCCTTTTACAATACTTCACTTCTTTTCTCTTTCTGTATACCTCACATACAGCATTGGAGCAAACAGATGTAAATTTATTATGAAGAAGAACTGATAAATTGACTTCTGGGCAAAGCGAACATGAAGGGAACTAAATAAAAAGGACAACCTTCTCTTCAATTTTCTCTTATTTCTCCTTCGTTCTTCTTAATTCTCTTTTATATTACCACACTTTCAGTTTAGCATTGGGGTAAACAGCAGTAATTAACCAGATCAGCTGATTAAATGACTTCTGGGAGAGACAAAAAGTAAAGAAACTTAAGAAAAAGGACAACCTTCCCCTCTTCTTCACTACTTTCCTGCTTCGTTCTCCTCAAATCTCCCTTTTTCTCACTTAAGTTTTAATTTAGCTCCAGAACAAACAGCAGCAAATTAACAAAAAGAAACAATGAGCTGTTTTCTGGGGGAAGCAAAAAGGAAGGAAACTCAAGGAGAACGACAACCTTCTCTAATCCTCTCTCTTCGTTTTTCCTCACTTTGAGTTTAGCATTGGAGCAAACAGAAGTAAATTAACAAGAAGAGCTGAGTCTTCTCTACTTTTCTCCACCGTCCTACTCAAATCGTCTCATTTTATCTCAATTAAGTTTCAGTTTAGACCTTCTCTCCTGTTCTCCTCCATACTCTTCAATTCTCCTCATTTTGCGTCACTTTAAGTGTAGTATTGGAGCCAAGAGCAGTAAATTAACAAGAAGAGCTGATGAGCTGACTTCTGGGCAAAGCGAGAACTAAAAGAGAAAGACAATAAAATTGCAGAGGCTGTTTGTCTGCGAGTGAGAAAGGTTGTTGTTACTCATATTCACATACTGTAGACCAATTGCTTTAGACTACCTTGGCATGCAGGGCCCCCCTGCGGTGCGCCACTACGCCACTGACGTCACCCCTCCTATGCACTCCTTAAAACAGTGATATAGCAGTGCATGACCGTCAGCTGACGTGCTCCACAGTGATAAATAGACACTGTTTTTCCAAACTGATTCTGTACACGCGATTTGAAGCAGAGCAAAAGTCTGGGTTTTGGCTGCGAAATTATAAATAAAACATATTACTGATCATTTAACTGTTTATTTCTGGAAGAGCTCTAGAAGAACATATTTAATAATTAGGGTTTTTTGTGGAGGGGGTATCCCTGGGTATGGTGGCCATATCCCATATTTTCACATCCCAATCTTCATCAAGATATGATTCCAGCATATGTTTTTTTACGTAGCAGATGCCCTTCAGCTGCAACCCAGTACTGGAAAACATCCATACACTTTCATATTCACACACACACACTCATACACTACGGCCAAATTAGTTAAAGATTTATTTTTGGGCGTTTTGCCTTTAGGTCCACAAACTGGGACTTAAACTCAGGATGCCTGAAGCACTGCTATGTCCTGCACTGACCACTAGGCTATCGGCGCCAACTGTATGATACACAATTGAAGTCAGAATCATTAGCCTTCCTGAATTATTAGCCCCCCTGTTTATTTTTTCCACAATTTCTGTTTAACGGAGAGAAGATTTTTTTCAACACGTTTCTAAACATAATAGTTTTAATAACTCATTTCTAATAACTTATTTGTTTTGTCTTTGCCATGATGACAGTACATAATATTTACTAGGTATTTTTCAAGACCCTTCTTTACAGCTTAAAGAGACATTTAAAGGCTTAACTAGGTTAATAAGGTTAACTAGGCAGGTTAGGGTAATTAGGCAAGTTATTGTATAAAGATGGTTTGTATTTAAAAAAAAAAAATATTCATCTCGGGGGGGCTAATAATTCTGACTTCAACTGTATTTATTTGTATTATATAATTAAATAAATGACAAGCTTTAATTTTAAGAACTTTGATGAAACATTGTTTGGCTATATTACATGAAATTTTGTGTAATACAATTATACAATGAATTGCACTGCATGTGGGGGTTAACAGAAATATCCATAAAAACAATGAATACTATGCTATCAGAAAAATGCCATTAGTTTTATTTTTACATGTAACATATGTAGCAAATAGCAAGCAATACCTAAAACTGAAGCAAAGCACAAATGAAGAATAAAATAAAATACATTTTAGAAAAAAAAATTTTAATGAAATATTTTTTTTTTCAAATCTAAAATGTAAATAGATGTAAAGAAAAATCCTAATTTAAAATCTTAAAAAACCTGTAACAGCATCAAAAAAATAAAACACTGCAACACATTTCCTTTCCTTTCACTGTCTTACATTGCTCAGTCATCTCTTGCTCATCATTTCGAATCCATATTTAATGCCCGTTTGTTTATTTGTGGTAAATCTGAGCCACTTTCAAAGGGATCTTGTATAACCCTGAAGGGCTTTGTTTTCCAGTAATAGTCGGCGCTGAATCCCTTTTATCACTTTTTATCGCTATTTGACCAGTTTAAAATGTAATTTTTATTGACAGACTGTTTTCAGGCTGCTATATTCTCTTCAGGAGATCTCTACCCTAAAGGCAAATACAGTATATATATTTCCTTTGGGAGAGGGGTGAGTGTTTATGGTCCTCAATGGGACAGATGCTCATTCAAAACAGCCCAGTCAACACAGACATCATATCACACCTCCTCTAAATACAGCAGCTTTTAAAAAGGGCCAAACACCAGCCATAAAAACCCTAATGACAACACTAATAAAACTACAAAGACATGAAAGAGCCGGCTGAAGTCTGTCATGCACGGCTGGCCAAACCTTCCTTCCTGCTTCTGTGTCTGCTGATGACAGGAGGAGGAAAGAGAGCGGACAAGAGTGAATATTTTTATCTTCTTTTGGATTTCTGTCTTATTAGCTGTTTCAGCATCATTGGTTTTCCACTGACCACAACCCTCTTTGACTTCATTTAACCCTATTTCTTGTAAAGCTGGTGTCTGTCTTAGATACATATAAAAACTCTATCTATCTATCTATCTATCTATCTATCTATCTATCTATCTATCTATCTATCTATCTATCTATCTATCTATCTATCTATCTATCTATCTATCTATCTATTTATCTATGGAATTGACTATTCAGCATTCACAATTTTAGTTCATTTTGACTGACATGACATAAGCAAATGATAATGTTCTAAAACAGCAGAGAATTGTATGAAAGCAATTGATGCATGTCCAAAAACACTTGCAATTTGTTGGAAGGAATGAGAAACTGCTCCTATGATGTGCACAAATGACTAATTGTTTTGAGAAATGCATTAACTGTTGTGCAAATGTAAATAGTGTTGTGAGAAATGCACCAAAGTGATTGAGGAAAACTGTAATACTGTACATACACAAAAAACTATTGTGGGACCAGGTTGCTGAAGTCATTTCAATTGACAAACATCGCAGAAATCTTCATACAGGTAAGTGTTGTTGGATAAATACTGGCTGCGTCCGAAATTGCATACTTCCATACTATATAGTACACTAAAAACAGTATGCGAGCCGAGTAGTATGTCAGAATTCATCGAATTAAAAAAAACAGAAGTATCTGGATGGCCTACTATTTCTGGTGAGATTCTGAAGTGCATATCCGATGCATGTAATGCTATCCCATGATGCACCGCGAGAAAATTCTCGAATGGGAGTGAAGTGAAACAACTGATGTGGGTAGGTCATGTAATAATGACAAAAGGGCAGATGCATTATATCTGAGTTCCATTCATACTACTCACACTTATACTATATAGAACATGCTTTTCTAACGATCGAGTAGTACATTTAAATTCAAATGCAGTACCTACTGAGTAGTAGACGATTTCGGACACAGCCATTGTCCGAACTTTTTGGAGCTACTGTTCTTCAAATATGACCAGCAAAGAATCAAAGCCTGAACATTTATGTGTATTGCTCTGCATAAATCAAGCTGCACAAAAGAGTTACACAATGGCTGAATGACATCAAGGCAATCCAACATAATTCCACTTTATCTGATTTACAGTTTCATTCAAACAGAAGAGACGGCTTTTGTCACATATCTATTGTCTGCAGCATCATTTCCTTTCCCTTTGTGACAAATAAGAAAACAAAGCACATGACAGATGCCTTGTTGGTCTCCGCAGTGACTTTCCCCTAGTGAGTCTTTAACAAGGCTCCAGATATTAAAAAAGAGTGCAGTTTTTCTTGACTACAGCCAAGTCTTTTTGTGTGCATGGCAAAAAGCCACAGAAGCTGTGCTTTGTTCCATGAGAGCGAGGCAAAATTATGTGTGCCTTTGTGTGTGCGTTTGGTCCATGCTTTCTCAGAAAACATTTGCATGCCTGATAAACAGCAGCATTTAGCAACTTCCTTGCCTTTGTTGTAGAAAAAAGGGAGAAATAAATATCATATCTTTAAACCAAACAGAATTTCATTCACTTTGAGTTTTAAGTCTCTGATGTGAGTCATTGGGGACAGTTAGACAAAAACCTCAAAAACACTATAATTACAATATGCAAAACACAGATTTCCCCATTAGAAGCTAAACTTGACACCAATTAGATATGAAATTCAAGAAAATCTCTTATCATTATAATGTGCTTTTGATAAGTACCCACTAAACAATGAAATTAATCCCACGGTGGTTCAAAAAGGATTGATTACTAGCAAATCTTTGAGATTTTAACCAAAATTGTTTGGGAAAAACTTTTAGGGGACGTTTAAAGAACACTGTTTTCAATGAAGTAGTTCAAATTGATTTTGCACTTGATTTTTTGATAACAATACTATTGTTATTGTTATGTCAAGTTCTGACATCCTTCACATGTGCATTATATGTTCAGTCAGTAGTCATGAAAAAGTTTTTAACCAAAAATAAAAATGGTTATCTACAAGACTATTTGCACATGTGCCAAGTGTTTCTTTAGTCAAATCTCTATCTTCTGGCCTTGCATGCATATTGCAGCATTTTAGTTTGGTTTGAGTGCCTGTTATTGGGTCAGTTGGCATTTCTGTGTAGAGTTTGTTTCATGTTTTCCTTGTGTTTACATGGGTTTCATCAGGGTGCTCTGGTTTCTCCCACAGTCCGAAGACATGCACTATAGGTAATTTGGATAAACTCATAGATATATACACTAGATATCGCATACGGACCCTGAGCATGCGTCAATAACGTCGCCACATTTGTACAGTGCTCCCAGGACAAATGTCATTCAACCGCACTAGTCAAGACAGTGTTACTAGACAGTGTTCGCTTCACTGAACTGTGGTAAAATCTGCTCTTGTTTTGGCTTTGTGGCTGTTCATCAAAAGGATGACAAGGTTTGTTTGAGCCCGGGTAGACCAAGGCTCGTTATTATATTTAATATATGTATTTAATATATGTATATATAATTATGCTGTAATCTCTCGGCTGTGTATTTAAAAAATTGCTTTGTTTTCATTGTGGCTTGTTGCGTGAGCGAATGACGTATCTGTGTAAACCAATAGCGTACAGCTGCGTGTCTAGCTCCACCTTTTGGTACCCTTTCTCGTGTTTGGTACCCTTTCGAAAGGGTGCCGACAAAGCGGTACGGTACGGTTCGGTTCGGTTCGGCACGCCTTTTCACAGAGGAAGCGTTCCGTACCGTATCATACCACTCAGTGGAAATGGGCCACAAGTGAACCGCGCTCTGGCACACCTCTCCCAATCGGGCCAGGGCCGGCCAAGTGAACAGTGCCTGAGGCCGATTCAGAGCACTCACACTTCTCAAACGATCCGGGAAAAGGGCCTGGGCATGGTTCGGATAGCATAGTGTGAGTAGGCCCTTGGTGTACTCTCAGTTCTGAGGGGAGGCTGGAAGGGCATTTGCCGCATAAAACGGGTGTGAAGCTAAATTCCCTGCAGAGTTTAGTTCCAGCCCTGCTTCAAAACACATATCTGTAGATATCAAACAAGCCTAGAGCACTCAATTAGTTTGATCAGGTGTGTTTAACTAGGGTTGGAACTAAAGTATGCAGAGCTGCAGACCTCCAAAAACAAGGAGTTTGACACCTGTGGCATAAAACATGTGCTAGAGTAATTGGTGGTTCACTCCGCTGTGGCACCCCTGATAATCAGGAAAAAAGCCGAAGGAAATTGAGTGAGTGTATCAACATATGTTTAATTTTCTACGAGTCGAGAAACTTATTTACAGTTTTATTAGAAACAACAACAGACTTTTAGACTTCTTCAAGTATTTTTGTTTCATGCAAAGAGTCTAACATACAAAAAACACTGCAAAGGACTATAAACAGCGTAATTACCTGAAGAGCCCTAATAGCCTGGAGTATAGAAGCTACTGAGTGTGTGTGTGTGTGTATGAGAGAGAGAGAGAGAGAGACTTTGTTAATGACGCCACTTAGAAGATCAGAGACAGAATAGATGTATGAGATACACAAAACTAAAGGTGTGATAATGGAAACTGCTCAACCATTTAAAGATGCATTACTGCTTCAAAGACTCAACTGTGTTGGAAGGACAGACACTTTGACCTTTTGGCTTAGTTACATGTAAGAGATTTAAATTGTGGAGATATCCCAAGCCACTTCTAAGTTGCATATAAAATTGTATGTGTGTATTAAATATATTTATTATTCTTAATTTTTATTTTGTTCATGTTTACCTTCATTTAAAAACTTACTGCCTTTTAAAAAAAACATATTGAGATGATATATATCTATACATTACAATCATATACAATATATATATTACAACTTTCTTGCAATTCTACGTAAAGTTTATATTGCAAAATTGTGAGACACCAGAAGTTAATACACAATTGTGAGTTCATAACGTGCAATTGTGTGATGTCAGCTAATGTTTAAAGGGGAAAAGGTCATAATTATGAGAACAATGTCACAATTATTCTTTTTAATATTTCCTGTAGGGGAAAGAGGCTTCCATAAACAGCTTACACTCAAGTTTAACCAAAGACTTTTGAGATCCCTTTCACTAGATTACTAGCTTTGGGTGTAATAATAATAATAATAACAACAATAATAATAATAAAGCCAATAAAGCATCATGTAAAAATGTGCTGAAATATATTTAGGCACCACTGAGTTTGTATAAATATGTGATTCAAAGACTAATAGTTTAAAAGTTAAGCTGATTAAATTAAAATGTAGTCAAATGGTGACCAATGCTCACCATTTGATGACCAGTCTGACTTGATAAAACAGTTTTTTTCTTTTATGGCCTCACTTCGTCTGTGCTACTGTCTGCTGAACA
This sequence comes from Danio aesculapii, assembly GCF_903798145.1. Classification (NCBI taxonomy): domain Eukaryota; kingdom Metazoa; phylum Chordata; class Actinopteri; order Cypriniformes; family Danionidae; genus Danio; species Danio aesculapii. The sequence continues at coordinate 18,310,119 of NC_079442.1, read as the reverse complement.
CTCGCTGTTTGAACAGTCCTGGAGAAGCAGTAAAAGTCTCGCTCTTCTCACCCGACTTCATTAAAGAGCCTGAATCCTCTGCAAACAGAGACGGCGTGAAAGAAAGCGACACCAAGGTCGTTGTCCCTCACCTTGGCACAAACATGTGTCATCTTGCTGTCTTCTGTGAAGGATCGCTATACATCTCTCCGTTCAGCCGTATTTGATGTGGCACTCACCTGTCACGCTCTCCGGACAGATGAGAAGAGAATCTCTCCTCGCGAAGGGCCGCCAATCAAAGCACCTGACATGGGCCTCAAAGAGAGTTTGACGGAGGGCCTGTTGACACCCCTCAGCCGGCGCCCCTGCTCTTTTAAGCCCCACTTCTGCCTAACATCTGCAGCGAGATGAAACAGAATCATAATTGGGAGCAATCACGCAAGAGGCGAACCGAGCGCTTCTTTTACAGACGTGCTAACATTACAACACATGCCGAGCATTCTTTATCCTCAAGAAAATGTGCTGTGGAAAAGCTACGTTTTACTTAAAGCATGAATTATTGTATTGAATTTACTTATGTATAGCATTTTTAAATGGAGATATATGGGTTTCGAAAGAGAATTAATAGTAAAACCTATAGGATTAAAATATTTAGAGTACATGCATTTATTAATCAACTTGCTTTCTTTAATAAAATCAGTGAGGTTTTAATTAAGCTGTATAGGTTTTGCTTCTTAATCTGTTTTAATCATGTTACTCTGTTATTGAATTGTTACTATTATTTTTGAAGGTCACCTGACGTTGCCGTTAATCGTTATTATTCACCTCCGAGAGCAACCTTCTGACAGGTACTAAATCTGGAGTCTGCTGTATGTCCCTAAATTTGAAATATAATATGTTTTAGGCATATCTTACAGTAACTTGTATACTTTATAACTTTTATAGATGGTTAGTTTTTATCTTTTACTACATTTTAGTCCTGTCTTTTTTCATCAACGAAATTGCTTATTGATATAGTCACTGCTAATATCTAAAGATACCCTTGTTTGTCTCTATTTGTCTTGAAAAAAAAAGAGATGTCAATTAATTTTTTTGTCATTACTTTTGTTAACAAAGTTTACACTATAATGGGGTTAATGTTGATGAATTCAGAGATGCAGTAAAGCAGGGGTCACCAAACTTGTTCCTGGAGGGCTGGTGTCCTGCAGATTTTAGCTCCAACTCTAATCAAACACACCTGAACAAACTAATCAAGGTCTTACTAGGTATACTTGAAACACCCAGGCAGGTGTTTTGAGACAAGTTGGAGCTAAACCCTGGAGGGACACCGGCCCTCCAGGACCGAGATTGGTGACCCCTGCAGTAAAGTAATACTGACTGAACTGAGATATTCTGTATTGATTTTGTTTTTATTATTATAAGTTTGATATGTGAGTTAGTTTCTCTGTTTTAGCATTACAATACTTTACATGATGCAATTAAATAAATTTGAATTAGCAGCAAAGACTCACACTTGTACCCTCGAACTGTTGTTCAAACACTAGATCAAACTCACAGCACTGCTATATGGCTGCATTTCAACCTTTCTTTGATAACATATGGCATGAAACACAGAATTTGATTTTTTTCTTTTTTAAATATTTACCAAATTATGTTTAACAGAGCAAGGAAATTTTCACAGAATGTCTGATAATATTTTTTCTTCTAAGGAAAGTCTTCTGTGTTTTATTTTGGCAAGAAAAAAAATTATTAGCCCCTTTAAGCTATATATTTTTTTCAATAGTCTCCAGAACAAACCATTGTTATACAATAACTTGCCTAATTACCCTAACCTGCCTAGTTAACCTAATTAAGCCTTTAAATGTCACTTTAAGCTGTATAGAACTGTCTTAAAAAATATCTAGTCAAATAGTATGTACGCTCATCATGACAAAGATAAAATAAATCAGTTATTAGAAATGAGTTATTAAAACTATTATGTTTAGAAATGTGTTTAAAAAAATCTTCTCTCCGTTAAACAGAAATTGGAGGAAAAAATAAACAGGGGGCTAATAATTCAGGGGGGCTAATAATTCTGACTTCAACTGTATTTAATGATTGTGATGTAATGATGATGATGTCATTTAATGGCTGATAGGATCCCACCTAAACCTGAACTTCAATCACTGCTGCAATTAGTCATGAAGAGAAGGAATTGAAGGTAGCTGGTTGTTCATTGCTCTTCCTTTCAATTGCTATGGGAATAAGTATCAATAAGGGAACCTCAAAAGAATTTTTTACTGACCTAAAAACATAATAATCATCAGTCAAATCAAATTAGAAGAAAAATACAATGTTATCAAAACAATTCTGTCTCCACACTCAGTAGTTAGAAAGTCGCAAATAGTAGGATGGTACAGGAACAGAGCAGAATGTAGTATATAGACCAAGAAAAATATTTAAAAGGCAAAGCCGAAAAAGGGTTTCAGTGGCCACAGATAAACCACAGACCACCTCCAAAAAGCTCCAAGAACATCTTACTGCTGACAATGTCATTAAACATCGTTCAACAGAACAGCACACTTTGCACAAGGAAGAACTCGATGGAAGGGTGATGTGGAAAAAACCTTTTCAACAAGTCATCAGACAAGCCTTAATTATTTTGGAATAATGTCCTATGGACAGATGAAACTATGATTATTTGCTCTCAACCAGAGGCCATTTACATGTGAAAAGAATACAGCTCTACTCTAAATCGTATCCTGATTTTGCTGAGTTAGTGACATTCCTGCGTCAACATTTTGTATATCATTCCAATTGAAAAGTTATCCAAGATTAATTTGTCTGCCCAAACGTAACCCAAACTGCAGGGCATTGAAACAAGATTAATAAGTTAATTACATTGATGTACAGGCACATAACTCTGATTTTAAACCTAAACTTATTGTAAATTGTAAACTTGTCTCTCAAATCTGATCGAATGATTGGAATGATGTTCCAGAAATTCTAAGAATCATGTGACTGTTGAAATAATGATGAAATGTCAGCTTTTACATCCCAGGAACAGGGGAAGAGGCACGTTTGAGCATAGGTAGATCTCGATGAACTCCCCCAACTTGTTAATGGCCAATGAGATATTATAGGCATAGCTACAGAGATATACTGCTACACTAAGAGTTCATCTATGGTGCCAATTTGGTTTGGTGAATTGACTTATATCATGTTTTTGAACTGTGGAAGGAAACCGGGGAAAACCCACACAAGCACAGGGAGAACAGAAATGTTGACTGGTCCAGTAAGGACTTTTAACCTGTGACATTCTTGCTGTGAGGCAACATTGCTAATCACTGGGCCGCCATGTTGCTCAATCTAGAAAAAGGAGAGAGGAGTAGGGGTGGGAGGGCGGATTCTTCAAGATGAAGATACTAAGATAAGAAACTCTGCTTATTTATAGTGAGTTAGGAATCGTCTGATTGGTGAATCCTGTGTTATCTAATGCAGGACCAGCCGTGGTCAATCATAAGCATGTGATCCTCTAAATATATATTATAAATAAACTTCACATGTTACAATATATATAATGAACTCTCCCTATCTGTATATATATATATATATATATATATATATATATATATATATATATATATATATATATATATATATATATATATATATATATATATATATTTATTTATTTATTTACAGAGAGAGACTTCATTAATTCAAACACAGTGCATACTGTATAGCGTATATACATATAACGATTCAAAAAGTCTTTTAAAATGCACATTGAAGTACTGAGTGTCTTTTTGCTGCTGCAGGAGAGTATTCACACTTATACAGATGTATAAAGAGAATGCACATAAAAGACAGTCAAAGGATGGCAGATATAAACACACACACACAAAGTCAAAGTTACAAAGTCTCTATTTCTCTCTCTCTTTCTCTCTCCTCTTTCATTGCATTTGTATATCGATTGCACCCACCTCTCCTTTTATTCATCCAGTCAGTGGCTTCACTAGAAAGCTCGCACACTTCAATGTGACACTCAAAGGGCCCCTACAAAAGGTGTTTGTGTGTCAGGCACAAGAATGTTCCCTCTAATCACTTTCTCAGCGAGAGAAAAAGAGGGTAAGAGAAAGAGGATTAAAACAGCGAAGTGTGTGTTTTCTCCGCACTGCGTTTAATCAAATACTTTTGAGAGCAGCGTTTCCCAAAAGATCAGCATGTCTCAAAGAGCCTGCATTTGAAGGATGTACCTGACCCTGTTTTCTGACGTGTGTCAGCGTGTGATGCACTGACGTTTGAGCACAAACAGAGAGGAAGAGGGGTGTTGTCTGACTCTGTTCTCACTTCAAACTTTATCATATGATTTCTTTTTTCTTTTTTAGAGTGCACTGCATATTTTGGGACCGCCCGCAGGATTCAGAGCTGGATTGACTCGTGTAGGCCTGTCTGCTGATTTTAGAGGTTTTTTGTTTGTTTGTTTTTTGATGTAGGATACACATTGTGGGGTCAATGAGAACTAGTCCTATCATCTGACTTTTAAGTCAGGGAAACAGAAGGGATTGATCTTTTTCAAAGACGAAAAATAGCTGTTAAATTTAGTCCCCAGCAAGGTTATTATAGTTAACGAAAACGAACAAAAAAAACGAAAACTAACATGTAAAATAATTGTCGTTAACTGAAATAAAAATTAAAACGAGAGTTTTTCAAAAAACTAGAACTAACAAACTGTATTGTGTACATACAAAACTAACTGAAACTAACTAAAATTATAGCAAAAACCTATTTGTAAATGTATTTAATACATAATCTTACTGTAAGTCTTTTAGAAGTAAATTTATTTACGCCGCGCTGCAGGTGTTTGACCCGTACGGCACCTCAGAGTCTGTAGTCCTGCTGCCATTGGCCAGAACGAGCCGGTTCTCCTCCAGTCATCCTCGCTGTTGCTCCCACGACAAAAACAACGAGTGGACATCACAGCAGCACGGTGACAGCATTAAATACAGAGACTTAAAACTATTACTTTAACACTTTTGTGCCCAATAATGGGTTTCATCTCTGTATCACGATCGCGAATGAATCTTTTTAACCGGATGTTCTAATTGAACCGGTTGAACTAGTTCACCTAATCGAACTGAATCCTTTGAAACGATTCGCGTCTCTAGTAAGCACTCGACCACAAACTACTTACTTTCTATACTCTTATCCAATATATACTCTTATTCAGTTATTAGAACAGTGACGTTACACTAAGATCAAATTTGAGAAGCGGTTAACCGAAAAAACTGCGCATGCGTGATTCAGTGAACCGAGCACAAACAGTACATGACAGCCTGCTGTGACTGAACTAAACTTCAACAACTGCAGCGCGGGTAAACCGAGGGCTTAAATGAGAGGATCTGGTGAAACGTAAGTTTATTTCATAAAAGAAAATCGTAATGGAGTTTAAATAGTTGAATCATGCTTCAGTTGGATTGCAAAACTTTACTGTAAGACATTTTTCAAATCATGGTGATGTTTTAATTGACTGAAATTACTATTGCTGACTACATAATGTTGAGTCCTATCATCCGCGATAAATATCTGAATTTCTCATCACTACTGTGTATCTAACATCAGAATTAACCTTGCACACATATTGTACTTAATGCTGCTGTCTTGTGGGCTGTTGTATTTGAATTTGAGGATGGGTAGATGGTAGTGGTAGATGATAGTGTTCATGTGTCCTCTGAATACAGGTTTCAAAAAATGTATGGCTGAGTTTTTATTATACAATATTTATTCTGTTGATTTTGAATCTTGCACCTAACAAATATCCTCATTTAGAAAAAAAAAAAAAACTAAAACTAATACTGAAACTAATAAAAACTAGTAAATCTCCCTCTAAAACTAATTAAAACTAACTAAATTTGAAAACAAAAAGTCAAAATGAAATAGAAAATAAAACTAATGAAAAATCCAAAACTATTATAACCTTGGTCCCCAGGTCATGCAAGATCTAAGTGACATTTTAATTCATTAAAACATCATAATAACAATATTATTAAAACATAATATTTTTTGTATACAGCAACACACATTTCTTGGAAACAATTGTTAAACATTTGGACACTGTAAAAAGCGACATGTTTGACATGTTGATGGAACCCATTGCTTTTTAAAGCTATTAATTGACTTGATTTGTCTTCAACTAACGTACATTAAGTCAACTAATTACTTTGTCAACAATCGAGGAAACCTCGGCACCTTAAAATGATTAAATAACTATGTGCATAATTAGTGAAGATAAGTAATGTCAACATGTCATTTTTAACTATTAAACTCATATTTTACTTAAAGAAATTAATCTTTTTTTCAATGAAGGAATTTTAGTTTTGGCTAAATCATGCTACTAGGCCAATGTTTTACAGAAATAACCAACACATTTTAACAAAAACACTTTATTTTGTGGAAAACACAGAGATCAAAATTAGTCAATACACTCAAAGTTCAAACTAATTCTTTAAAATGAGCTGAAACAACACAATTCCTGAGATTTCATAGGGACGACTTAATTTTTTATGTTCAATAAAATTCAACATAATAATTAAAAGTGCTAAATTAACTTAATCAATTTGTGTTGGGACAACATGAATTAATTGTGTGGAACCCTACCTTTTTACAGTGTATTTCTCAAGGTTACAGCAGTCAGAAATTGGTACTGTATAAGGACTGATCTTTAGATACCTATTGCAATGGCAAAATATAGCAGAGCAATGGCAAACAGGACTGCGTGTTATATTATTAAACTGCTTCTGAATTATAAATATTACAATCAACGATATGCAAATGCACAAAATGTTGCTTGCTTTAATAATACACTTTGTTGCCCCTTTACGTCATATATTGCATTCAGTTTGCAACTGTTTGAAGAACAAGCAATACATAATTATCACCATACAAGTGAAATTACTGAACAAATTTTAGAAGAAAACGATGGCCCTTAGAGGCTTTTGCATCTGAAATCTTCATATACAGTATTGTAATATATATTTAATGACTCAGATCAGACATTCTTAAAGTTCATACTTTAGAAATATTCAGTTATTCAGCTTCAGGCACATCCTTAGTAGACACAATATTTAATTTTATGTGAACAAAAAATTAAGATGTGTGGCAAAGGCTTATTGGAATGTGCTACAAATATTACTTTCACAGACTTTCATATAGCTTTGCTAGATGATTCACGCAAAAATATTCAATAATAAATTAAATGTAATCTAACTCTACTTAGACCTTGACGCAATGGGTTTTAATGGGATTTATAATTTTGATAATGCTGCCCGAGTGCTTCCGGTAAACTGTCGGGCTGTCAGTGAGCGTCTATCAAGCTATAGTTTGTTTAGTTTGTTCCACATATCACTACTTGTGAGCGCTCTGATTTGCTGTACAATTAGCGCTGTCTCCTCACAGCAAGAAGGTCGTTGGTTTGAGTCCCAGCTAGGTCAGTTGGCATTTCTGTGTGGTGTTTGCATGTCCTCCCCGTGTTGGCGTGGGTTTCCTCCAGATGAACTGGTTTCACCCCCATTCCAAAGACATGCGCTATAGGTAAATTGACTAAACTAAATTTGCCGTAGTGTATGTGTGTGAATGAGTGTGTATGGATGATGCTTTACCAGTGCAGCTGGAAAAGCAAATGCTGGATAAGTTGGTGGTTCATTCTGTTGTGGCAACCCCTGATGAATAAAGGGACTAAGCAGAAGGAAAATGAATGAATGAATGAATGATATAGATTATCAGATTATCAGGCTTGCACAAGCGAATCCCTCTTTAGTGAGCAAGAACAAAAGTGAAAATGCCACTTAAATCAGCTTTGTTTATGTGTTCCAGTTCCAGTTTCTCTTTGTAGAATCACAATATAGACTACTTCCACCTGCAGATATGGAAAGATAAATCCTCCTACACATGTGCTATGATGGGTTCCAGATGAGACCAGCTTGTGCCAACAACAGTTTATTTTCGTTGTTGCTCTGATATCAGCTTGTTGTGTCCCAGGTTTGAGATCTTCCTCAAACTCAGTGATCTACTCAGCCTAATTGATACACAATTTAATGTTGGTCTCACAGCGGACAAGAGTCACTGCATTAAATCACATTGTGCTGTGGAACGTCTTTAAAATATGGGTCAATATGGGCCTTTAAAATATTAGGCCCAATTCTACCCCTTAGCCCTTCCCCTACCCCTCGTTTTGCGCATTCACATGAAGGGGTAGGGGTGTCCCAATTCTCTTTAGCTTGGAGGCATAGGGCTAAGGGGAAGGGCTAGATACACCTTCAAACTGAGATTTTTCAGGACCATGAAGCAAGAGATCTGGCATATGATGACGTGTGCACGTGTTGTAGTGGTTTCCTATTTCTTAGAGGTAAAAGCCCTTCCCCTTCACACTCAAGGGCCAAGGGGAAGGAGTAGGGGTACAAAAATAGAATTGGAATTGGGCCTTATTTTACCACAAAATTCTCTATGGCTTTTCAGTTGTTGCTCTTCACGATGATTATATTAAAACATTATTCTAATCCTGTTGTACTCTTGAAAAGCTGAATAAATGCTTAGGTATGTTTAACAGATTTTTTCCTGATTAAATTACACAAACCTTTGCCGTTCAAGAAACCTCATGAAATAGTAGAAACAGTTTTTAGGTCTCTTATTTTCTCTAGGAATGGGGAAAAGGCCACAGGCTTTTCCTACTGTGTGTATAGGGCTGGGTATCGTTCCAAAATTTCTGATACCGATACCCTGAATTCGATACCGGATCCGAACGATACTTTTTTTGATACTTTTATTTTATGAAATATATTTTAACAAGATTATTTTTCAGGATGTTCGTGACACTTTTCACAGCAGGCTTATCTCTAAGACCAATAAACAAAGGAACAAAAGCACAAAATGAACAGTGTAGTTAACACAATATATTAGTGCAAACTGTTTTAATAAAGTTCAAGCAGTTTTAAGTCAATCAATTTTAAGTATTTGTGAAGTATTTCCAAAAATTGAAATTCTGTCATTAATTATCTACAAATGAAGATATTTTGGATTTAATCCAAGAGCTTTCTGATCCTCCCATGGACAAATCATTGAATAAAGTTATTTTTGTTTACTTTGCGCACAGAAGTATTCTCGCAGCTTCATATAATTATGATTGAACCACTTATATCGCATTGACTTATTTTGACTATGTTTTTGGTTCCTTTCTAGGCATTGAAAAATGCATATTCAGTAAATCTAATCTTTCTCCACAGTAGAAGGCAGCAAACCTTTAACAATAAAATGTGTAACGGCCCTGTGGCATTCATCTGTCCTTTTTACTTTTTCTGCCAGTGTAAATGGATTATCACTTGATGGTCTCCTAATTCCAGGGTCAGCAGAAGCAGAGACTGTAACATTAATGTCAAGAAAACATGAAAGCTAAACTGTTAATGCAGCCAAGGGTAAGGACATTTATATAAGATGAGTTTAATGTGAGGTAAACTTCATCGTTTACTGTTAACCTTAAAGTATTTTAGTATCAACTTAGCTAGGTATTTAAAGCCATCGAAACAGTACATTACGTTACACAGCGTACGTTAGGTCATAAAAGGATTAATAAATTTACCCCGCACAAACTTAAGCTGCGTTTACACTGTCAGGTCTTGATGCCCAATTCCGTATACATATGATACTGCCTATATCAGATTTTTTTGTCTGTCCGTTAACACGTTTTTTTAATTGTGACCCATATCCAATTCATGTCTTTACACTTGCCATACAATTTACGATGCATGCATAAACACTAGCCATGATGGAAGAAACTGTCTTGTTTATAGCTCTGCGAAATATGCGAAGTATAAACAGTTAATGGTTCAGTCCAGATTTACCCCCACGCAGTTTACGTAATGGTATGGCCCTGATGTGTGTGTGTGTGTGTGTGTGTGTGTGTAGTTGAAGATGTAGCCTTTGCCTGTGTGCGCACTGGTGTTGTTGGAGAGAATAAAGTTGTTCTATGTGTAGCCTGCAGTGAGTGTATTATTAGCGACAAAAAGCAAAAGTTACAACATGAAGTTCGCCCAACTTTAAAATGATTTTGAGGCGGAGGAGGTGGGAAAGGTCCGTCATCGCAGCTCGCGCTTATGGTTTATATGCTGTATGATGTGCACCATTCAGAGGAATGTGCAGGTACGAGAGAGAGATCTCAGGTCTGGTGGGAGCAAATTGTGGCGACTGACCACTTTCCTCCATGTTTCCTCTGTTGTTGTTGTTTACCGCGTCGGAATTCCCACACACGTGCTTCCTTCCACTTTAAACCACGGAGAAGCACCACATTGTCACAAGTTTAATGATGATGAGAACAGAAAGCCTCAATAAATCCGATCTGCCTGTTTACATGACAGTCGCATTGCATCATATCCGATTTATATCTGATTTATTTCCACATATGAAGGAGACCTGAAACCGATCGCTGAAAATCTGAATGCATGCGGTTTTTTTCTGTTTACACGGTCATCATACAGATCCGATCTGTGTCACATATGAACAAAAAACTGGAATTGGGTCACAGTTAACTGCAATGTAAACGGGGCCTTAAACTTAGCTTTAACGGTAGCAAGAAGTGTTAAAAGTTAACTGATTTTTGTGTGTCTGTTTGACAATTTGACAAGCTCTGCGCGAGTGGGCGTAACCGCCGTAAACTATTGATTTTCAAGACAGCCTCGCTGCAGCGCAGCAAATCACCAGCATTTGATCCGGGCACGTTAAGGATGCAGGCTTTCTCCAAGTTGTGCTCACTGACGTTGACATGATTATACCCTTGGGTATCGAAATTTGGTACCAAACGAAAAAGATTTTTTCGATACTCAATAGTATCGAGACGACTCGGTCGGTGCTTAAAAAGTATCGAACTCGATACCCAGCCCTAACTGTGTGTATGTGGTAGTCTGTGTATGTGTTGGAGAGAGAGAGGCAGGTGATTTGAGGCTGTTTTGATATAAGAGCTGGAGGAATGTGCATGGGTACAGTAATCTTTGCGTGCAGGAGTGTCAGAAGGGGGTCAGATGGGCAGAGATGAGGTAAGTGCTCACAGCTATGAAACCGTATCTTGGACAGATTAAAAGGCTTTTTCCTCTGTTCCTTTCAGCTTGTCCAGGTGTTAAGTCCTTGACATGTTTCTCCAAGTTTAAGGTTTCTTAGGGTGTGTGTGTGTGTGTGTGTGTGTGTGTGTGTGTGTGTGTGTGTGCGTGTGTGTGTGTGTGTGTGTGTGTCAGCAAGCATTATTACTGTAGACATAACCTTTGAACTTCAGCTTAGTTACAGTACAGATGTTAAAATTTACCTCAAAGGCATTGTTCAACCTCAAACTGAAAAATCACATCATTATTTACAAACTTTCATTCTTCTTCAGAAACAAATGGATATTTTTAATAATGAAACTTAAGTTCCTCATTGGATCTTGCAGAAGCCACATGACTTGTTAGAATGAACCTCATTGGTTCACACGTCAAGCAAGCATGCTTTAGCTTCTGAGTACAAATTTGATTGCTTTTAACCCTGTTCACTGTTCATCAGTGTTTGTATGTGAATAAAAGTCTAAATTTAACCTGTGTGTTGTCAGAAGATTTGGAATACCAGGCTTTTTGTCAGATTTTGGAGTGAATATAATATTTGAATTTGAGGAACAGAAATTTCTCTCTCATTTTAAATTTCTTTATACAACTTATATACTTATATCTTATATAATTTTCCCAAACGTGAAGACTCTTATGGGTGTAGAACAACATTGGGTGAGTAAATGATTAATTTAAAACCTTTAATTATAATTTGTTACACTATTAAATAGCTTATTGGGAATTTGTGACGTGACATCTGTACTAAAATCATTACGTACATCAGGATAAATAAATGAATTCATGCCACATGCTTTTACAGTTACACATGTGGATTCTTGTACTCCGTGATTTTGCAAAGGGCAAATTACAGACAGAAATGTGTGACAACTGACGTTGGAGAGCTGCTGATAAACACTGAGTTTCCCTAAACACAACCCCTGATTATCATTAAAGACATGATTGTTCTGGCTTGTCCTCATACCTGTGCAGGTAATGCTGTCAAACATGCCAAAAGTCTCACACATCTGTGCCAAAATCTCTCACACACACACACAGTTCTTAAGCATGAATTAGGCCTAATTGCACATAATTACCCATTTCGCTTCATGAAAGAGCTTTTTGTGTTTTTTGTGAGTTGCGATGAGCTGTCTTCCAAGCAGTATTTCTTCTTTATTCAAATCACTCTTAAAGTGGTTCCAATTAAGAAGATGAAGACAAAGAAGAAGATGTTGAATAATGTGAAAGTTTAACAAAGTGCATTCAATGGACATTTTATTAGATTGGAACAGTAAGTCAGAAATAACAGAAAACAAATAATAATGGAAGCTTTAAAGATACTGTTTTTATACTGTAATTTACATGACCAACCCAGACTATAATTCTTTCAAACTGCAAAAAAACTGTCATTAAACATCACTTTGAACATCATTCTGTAAAACATTTCAACAAATAAAGAGAAAAAACATGGATCACAAATATCTAGCAAAGACTTTTTTTTTTACAATGTTAATAAATGTCATCATGTCATCATAGTGTTTCCCAGTACTGGGTTGCAGTGATGTAAAGTAACAAATTACAAATACTCAAACTACTGTAATTGAGTAGTTTTTTTCAGAAATTGTAATTTACTTAGTTCTCGGTGAAGACCCAGGACATGCTGAAGGGACTATGTCTTTCGGCTGGCCTGGGAACGCCTCGGGATCCCCCCGGAGGAGCTGGAGGAAGTGTCTGGGGATGGGGAAGTCTGGGGTTCTCTCCTAAGACTGCTGCCCCCGTGACCTGGCCCTGGAAAAGCGGCAGAAAATGAATAAATGAATAAGTAGTTTTAAAAATGTGTACTTTTACTTTCCCTTGAGTACATTTTTTTGTGCTTTATCAGTACTTTTACTCCACTACTTTCCGTCAACCTGCAGTCACTACTTTATTATTTCCTGTCAATGGGGATTAGAAAAATCAGACCGCTGATTCCTGTCCAATTAAATCGCACATAGAAGGTAAATCGCATCATAACTACCTTAAGACAGAAAATGTCAGACAGGCAAACTGTTTGGAAGCATTAAAAGTGTCCAAGAAAATTTAAAATCTTTACACGCAATGACCCAGAGACTGTTTAGATGCAGGTCACTGATGAGAAGATGACGGATGTTTACTTTATGGAAATGGCCTTAAACACCCAGCAGGCACAAGATGTCAACATGACGTCAGATTGACGTTGTACCCCAACGTCATGGGGACGTTGCATTTTGTTTGGAAATGAAAATCAGGTTGACGTCAGAACTCTATGTCAGGGGAACGTCAGTGTCCAACATCCGACCTAAAATCAAACAAATATCAACGTCTAATGATGTTGTAGCTTTAGGTTGTGTGGACATTTCCACTATGACGTCTATAAGATGTAAATCATGCACTTTCATGATTTTTTCCCTTTTTAATAGTGCTTTTGCAACCCTTTGAAAGCTTCAGTTCAGTACTTTTCATGGCAATTGCACAAAAAAGTACACACGTTGCATTATTGAAAATTTCTTTTCGTAAATCACTGAATGAATATGATTTGACTGGAACAATCACAGGGGGTCAAATACATTTGAATACAGTTCTTTCTGTATCTCCTTTTTGCACAGATACTTTTCTCGTATTTATCCCTCTGTTATCACCCTCTTTTCTGGTTTTCCTCTTTCTACTGTCCTTGTTTTCCTGCGTTACCCATGATGACTCATGCCATTTATTTTCATTCCCTTCTCTTCGTCTCATGGTGTGTGAGGAATTGTTTAATTTCTGTGAGAGGTTCAGGCAAACATGGAGTTCCAGGGAAAATGTGCGCAATTCCCTTCCTCCTGTCCTGCCTAATCCAAACACAACTTCAGAGGAGAGACGCTCCACATGTGGCTGCATGAAAGGAAGCGCCGATCCTCGGGTGAAAAGACAACACACGAATGAAAATATCACGTCCCTCCATCTTCTCCCACACAGTTCCTCCGAAAAAAAAGTCTTTCAATAAAAAGAAGGCAGTTATATGCAAACGCCTGAGGATCACGCCTAGTTCTCATCTTCATGCAAACGAAAGCAGCTTCCACAAAATGAAAGAAATAATAGCTTAGCCTATACCACAAATAAATTCTTGAGAATATTTTCCTCTGTACAATAAAGCTATACATCATTTTAGCCAAGGCCAAAACAACTGTCTCTGCTCCAAAACCTTCATTATACTCATTAGATTAAAGAAATGTCAGACTGTATTTGTGAGAGCACATGGGAGACAATTAATTTCAATGTAAATAAGTGGAGTAACAGTAGTCTATAAAACTGACACATCCCTCTTGAGTCGCTTACTTTGCAGTTCTCCCAGCTATTTGCTTAAAGATTGCTGTTTAGTATGTCGTTGTACTCTAGCGTCAAAAGTCAGACACATCCAAAGGACACTTTACTGTCCTATGAGACCTCAGAAAGGGATTTGTTGAACAGAAGTGAAGCAACAGAACTGCCACTTGTAGTTTATTTGATAATAACAACATGGTGGATGGAGTACTTCTTCAGAATTTTATGAATTCTATAAAATAAATAGGTTAAATATGTTATTAAATAGATTTAAAATAGTTATCATTTACAAATTTAGGATTTTTGGTTAGGCACATCAGGTTTAAAATACATCTTCTACCTGATAGCCTTGTAATTAAAGTGTTCAATTGTCCTGTTTTTAAGATGATCACCAATATTATACTTTGATTTGTGGTATAAATAAATAACTATAGCTACTGATTTATAACTACTAATAAATAACACATACTGTAGCAACACCATAAATAACAATGAAACTGCATACATTTACATACATTTATTTTTACTAAATGTAGAGTAGCGACTTATTTTGCGCACAAAAAAATATATTCTATAATATCTAAATTGTGGCAACGTGGTGGCGTAGTAGGCAGTGCTGTCGCCTCACAGCAAGAAGGTAGCTGGTTCGAGCCTTGGCTGGGTCAGTTGGCGTTTCTGTGTGGAGTTTGCATGTTGTCTCTGCGTTCGCATGGGTTTTCTTCGAGTGCTCCGGTTTCCCCCACGAGTCAAAAGACATGCGGTATAGGTGATTTGGGTAAGCTAAATTGTAGTGTATGTGTGTGAATGAGTGTGTATGGTTGTTTCCCAGTGACAAGTTGCAGCTGGAAGGGCATCCGCTGTGTAAAACATATGCTGGATAAGTTGGCAGTTCATTCCGCTGTGGCGACCCCAGATTAATAAAGGGACTAAGCCAAAAAGAAAATGAATGAATGATTATCTAAATTGTATAGTATGAATAAAATTGATATGTACTGCATATGCCATGTTTTCACCATCAAATTTTGTAAACCGCAGCTATACAGGAGAGAAAAGAAGCACAGGATCAGATCTGATCAAGCTATATTTACCTTGATTTTTCTTCAAGTGTTGTTGATCAAAATTTAAGTTCTACCATCTTGAACATGTTCTCAGATGACACTATTCATTTTCATGGAAACCACCTAAATAATCTTTCACACAAACTTTTTAAAGCGACATCTCAGTGTTGTGGTGGAAATGACACTGATGCTGCAACAGCTATATTTTGTATAAAAAGTAATATTGATAATAGTCTCACAATTATAACTATAAAATATTTAAATTATTTCACTAGTGCTTAATTAAGATACATTAATCGATACCAAATAAATATTATTTTAAAATGTTATTTTCATTGTTGAAATTTGAAACTCACAAAGGTGAAAACAGTGATTTTGACACCCAAAAGGAGGTGAATAATATGAAAAAACATAATTAAAGCTAATACATTAACGTTTTATTGTTAGTTTGACAAAAAAAGAGGAATATGAACAAATATATATATATATTTTTGGATATATGATCAAAGGATATAAAAATGCCCGTAGTTGAAGAATTACCCAGTACTTTTACATGAGACTGAACAATTTTGTACAGGGTATTGTGCAAGAGAGGTATTAAAGGTGAATATTGTGCAAAAGAAGTTTTACGGTTGAATATTGCGCAAGAATTATTTAATGAAAAAAGTAAATTTATCAGCATTTTTCTCTATCCAACAACTAAAAAAGTGACTTGTTGAAATATATATAGGACTTAGCTTCTATGTGAGGGATCTTTTGATGCTGTTGTTGAACGAGAGAAGCAATAATGTTGAAAAATGCTTCATATACTGTGCAGTGCTAGACTTTTAGAACGGAGCTTACAAGTCAATCACCATTCAAAAAAGTCCTTAATAGGTGGCTTTGTAAAGTTTATTGTGCGTCATTAATTTTTATGAGTTGTATTACTGCGGCACTTTGTCTTGGCTGAATTTTGAGGGTTTTTGGTTTTGTTTGTTCAGTCCTGTCAGCACACCGCTGCAGGACTTTTTAAAGCCTCTTCCTCTTAGAAGGAAGTCCCAAGGATCACAGCAGAAGCAAAGCACAAGTATGAAGGAGAAAGTGAAGGAGGAAGAAATCAATGGAGAAAATTTCGCTGCAGGCTCGCTTAGTTTTATCTGCCTTTGAAAGAGTCAGCTTTAATTTGACTTTGATCTCAATTTGCTGCTGCATGAATTGGCTTCCATGTGCTATAATGAATAGAGAGGAAAGTTTTCTAGAGGATTTTCCTTTTCCAAAGCTCTCTCTCCTTCTCTCGCTCTCTTGCTTTCATCATCTCTCTTTTCCCTCCCTCCGTCTCTCAAACCCAGGCCCAAAAATAAACCCTCCAAAAGTGCCCTTTCTATTTGTAATTTCCTCAGATGGATCGAGACGGCTCTAAATCATCAAATTAAGTCGACTGAAGAGTCCTATTAGATATTTTAACCAAGCTGAAACTCTCCTTGAAGCAAGTGATTAAATTTGTTTATGCGTAAGTGCTACAAACCCGAGTGAAGTTTCAGTCTGCCACTGAAAGTTTTCCAGAATGCCTTTAGTAATAGTACAGAACGTCTTACTTAGGACATAAGAGAATAAATGAAAGCTGCTTAGCGCTCGAAGCTTGGGGGAAAGGACTTCTTTTTAATCTATCTTTTCACACACTCGCTCTCTCGCTTTCATCAGACTTTAAAGGAAGCCGGTTCACAGGTCTGCGGGATGAAACAGTCACAGACTTTGTTGAGATAGTCGTAATTCACTGGTCTTTTCGAAGCTCCCCGCATTCAGAGATTTTCACTGACCTGGGCAATTAAACACTGTGCTAGTTTTGGGAATTGCTCCCTCGCAGGCACTGCTTTTTTCTGAAGGCTATGACATGATGTTTAGGATCAGCCTTCAGCTTTTGTTAGTAAAAACACGCTCTCACTCTCTCTCAGGAGCATGTACATTAATCTTTTCTGAGGCCCACTGCAAACACCCAGTTGTAAATGCATTAGAGAGAGGCTTCATGGCTGAATAGAGTGAAGAATGAGAGACAAAGTGTGGTGATGGCTGTAATAAAGAGATTGCTCTCGGATTCTCTCATACACACACACACACACACACACACACACACACAGACTACTCACTTCCTTTCTCAAGGGAAGTAACAGGTTGACACAATGAACAGCTGGACGAGTTCTCACTGACACCCCTCCCTTTAAACACGAAAACTAGAGAGAGAGAGAGAGAGTCACACACAATCTCGCCCTTTCCTGACTGAATTAGTCTTTTTTTAGTGTTCATTAAACCACTACAGATAAGTAAAAAACACCGTGCTCCATCATTAATTGTTCTACAAATGTTAAAGGCATAGTTCACACACAAATTAAACATTTTCCCTTGTGTTATTCCATACTGTAAAATAATAAAATCAAATTATGTGGAACACATTTTGATTTCATTTAGGTAACACTTTATTTTGATGGTCCATTTGAGTATTAGTAGATTGTCTGCTTAATATCTGTTGCTATGCTCCTTCAACAGACATTTACATGTCATTTACCTTCAACAGACAAGTACATGTCTTCTTACACTAATCCTAACCCCAACCCTAACCCCAACCTAACAGTCTACTTCTAATCTAATGAGAATTAGTTGGCATGTAGATAGAATGTAACAGAATTCAACAAATGGACCATCAAAATAAAGTGTGACCATTTATAGTCAGTAGTCACCAAAATCTGGATGCCAACATTTTTTAAAAGATGGTCTTCGCTGTTATAATTTTCAGAGAAATGTCTAAATTTACAATAAAGCAATTGTTTCTTCCAGAATATTACCTAGAATATTCAGATCGGTGGATATATAGTAGTGCTGGGCGATATGACAAAAATGAAATCTCGATAATTATTTTCCATATTAAACGATAACGATCGCATAACATATTTTCGGCCGATAAATTTTCGGTGACCGAACATTCGGTACATCTCTACTATCAACACACTTATTCCCATTGTTGCACATTTCTGCTGTGACGGCGGATACCCTTCCAGCCACAAACAAGCCCTGAAAGTACACTAACTTGTGAACCCCCAGTGCTGGGAAACATCATACATACTCTCACTCAAAAAAAAAAAAAAAAAAGATTTTTGCTGCTTGTTCAAATTATGTATTTAAAAACAACTAATTCATTTATTCATTTTCTTTTCGGCTTAGTCCCTTTGTTAATCCAGGGTCGCCACAGCGGAATAAACCACCAACTTATCCAGCACATGTTTTTACGCAGCGGATGCCCTTCCAGCTGCAACCCATGTCTGGGAAACATCCATACCCACTCATTCACACTCACACAATTTAGCTTACTCAATTCACCTGTACCACATGTCTTTGGACTTGTGGGGGAAACCGGAGCTCCCAGAGGAAACCCATGCTAATGCAGGGAGAACATGCAAATTCCACACAGAAATGCCTACTGATCCAGCCGAGGCTTGAACCAGCGACCTTCTTGCTGTAAGGCGACAGTACTACCTACTGAAAATCACCTAAAAAGAACTAAATCACCTCAATTATTAAAAATATATGGAAGACAACTGAACTGTTTTATGTTCAATCCACTTACATTTGTAAAAACAATTAATTTAACTTAATTTGTGTTTAAACAACATGAATGAATGCACACACTTATACACTATGGCCAATGTAGTTTATCCAATTCACTTATACTGCATGTCTTTGGACAGTGGGGGAACTTGAGAAGAACATGCAAATTCCTTACAGAGAAAGACTTCTGGGGGAACTCGAATCAGCAACTTTCTTGCTATGAGGTGAGATTTTCCTAAATTTTATGTGGATTTAACATAATACAAATAAACTGTCAAAAACTAATTCAAGAATTGTGTTGTGTTGATTCAGCTTATTTGAACAAGTCAGCAGCATATATCTGGTATTTTTCTATAGTATTATATATAGTATTTCTTGGGAGGGAGGATGGGTGGTGTATCATCAGAAAGGCGAGTCAGGGGTCGATGGCAAAGAAAAGGCAAGCATTTGAGTATAACTAGATAGAAGAGGGCTCTAATCTAATTTGACTGGAGTGTGTATGTGTGTGTGTGCTCAGTAAGAGAGTACTGTGGGAATAACCCAAGAAGGCCTTCTGTGTGAATGGTTCCTCCTGAGCCAAAACCAGTGGGGTGTCCCTATATCCTCTTTTTTCCATCCCTCTCTCTTTCCACCACCCCTCCTCATTCTTCACCCCCAGCACTACTGATTCCAGCGTTGCCACTCAGAGACAGATTAAATGACAAAAAGGGGGCAAGAGCAAGAAACACAGAGTGTCTCCTGATTAGTGACTGACACTCAAGCACCCCATCAAGAACTACGAGTACTTTTCACTTCAATATGTCAAAACTACTTAGGAGTTAAATATTGTTCTAAAATCTAAATACTGAACAAGTATTCAAGTTTTCTGCACTTCTTTGCATGAGAAAGTTTGATTTCTCAACATTAGTTATATAGGTACAATTTTAGCGTTGCAGCTATCAAGATGACTGATGTCAAGACTGATTTGTTTAAAAATATAGAATTTTATGTAGACACACTGAAAAAAATTATTCAAAGATGATTCCTTTGACTTACTAAATTTTTTACGTTAAGTGGTTGTAAACAATTTATTTGGATTGAATTTAAACAAACAAATTAAGTTGAATTTTATTAAATTAAATTTGTTTGTTTAAAATCAACACAAATAAATTGTTTGCAACAGTTTTGCAGACATCATTTTTTTCAGTGCACAAAAGTGGATACATTTGAAAATGTGTTTTCAAGTTGTAGTGTGTACTGTGAAAATGGAGGCTTTTCAAAATTATTTTTTTGTCATGTGACCAGCTAAAATGGTGGACGGCCTTGTACAGCAGTTGTTTCGTCCCCGAAGAAAACTTGACGTTTTTGATAGCGATAAAGGAAGTAAATAATAAAAAGCACTATATGATGTTTATTTGAAAATGTTTAAATGCTAAATCAGTTCCCCATATATCATTTAAGGATGATTAAAGCTATTATATCCACAGGTTGTCATCCAATCAGTGACAGTGACACTAAAAACACTGAATGCAGGTTTATGCTGTGTTTATCAATGTAAAATGTCAAACAAGAGTTCATGACTTCAGGGAATTAATTGTTAATTGTTAGAATTAGTGTGAAACATAAATGAAAATAATTTAGTCAAATTATAGTCACATTTTAGAATGACCCCGATCTTAGTTTAAGCATGAAATGCCAAAATTGCAAAGCATGATTATGAACCCATAACTGTTAAAAATGTGAACCCATTTTTATGACAACTCAATTTTGTGTTTTGTGCAACACAATCTCACCGCAATTCGCAACTTTTTGATTTAGTGGCTAATTCGTATGAACTCGTACGATCTAATTCGTACGATTTAGTACGATTTGCTCATCCCCCAATGATGGTTGGGTTTAGGGGTGGGGTTAGGTGCCACGCCTCCCTTTTAAAATTGTACAATTTCGTACGAATGAACTCATACGAATTCGTACGAATTAGCCACTAAACTGACAAAACATAAAATACTTACGTTTTCTTGTGAGATCAGGCTGGTTTTGTGTCAAACTGACCTGCAAATGAAATTAAATGGATAGTTCATCTAAAAATGAAAAATCTGCTACCTTTCATCCGTGACTATAGCAGTTTGTTCAGTTAAACACAAAGGCTTTTATTTTCCCGATATGGAAATCAATGGATACTGACATTCTTCAAAAAAAAAAAGTAAATAATAGCAGAATTTTCTTTTTTTGGGTGAACTTTCCCTTTAAGGTTATTTGTTTTTATTTTATTAAGTTTGATTGATTGATTGATTGATTGATTGATTGATTGATTGATTGATTGATTGATTGATTGATTGAACTGTTGACTGGAAAACCCCTATTTCTTAAAGTGTAGAACATTTTAATGAACTAAAGAACTTTCAACAACTTAACTTTTCCAAAGTACCTATTGTGGAATGGAAAAAGTTCCATTAATATTAAAGGATCTTAATATAATCATTGATGACAACAATGATGATGAAAACTAAAGATTTTTTTTTTTTGCGAAATATTATTTACTACCATAAATGGGTCTATGAAAACCTTCAATATTCATGGAACCTTTGTACTGCACTGAAGGTTGTTTATTGGAATTGATGGTTCTCTTAAGAAAATTGATAACTTACCCATTACACTGTATGTTCTTTAGATTTTTTTAAGCCGTTCTTCAAACTAAAACTTTCTTTTATAAGAATTGTTGACTATTCAAAGTTCTTTGGGGAACCCCCAAAATAGTACTTCTATGGCAGGGGTCACCAATCTTGTTCCTAGAGGTACGGCGCCCTGCAGGGTTTACCTCCAACTTGCCTCAACACCCCTGCACGGGTGTTTCAAGTATACCTAGTAATCTTTGATTAGCTTGTTCAGATGTGTTGGATTAGGGTTGGAGCTAAAATCTGCAGGACACCGGACCTCCAGGAACAAGTTTGGTGATCCCTGTTCTACGGCATCACTGCCTGTTGTAAAAACTTTATTTTTAAGAGTCAATTGTTGGGTTGTAAAGAGTGTCTTTCAGTGTTTGGCTTGTCTGTCTGGGGTTTGTGTGAACACTTAAAGTAGCTAAATTCAGTTTAAAGATGGCCACTTGAAAGCTGTATGAGGTCAGAGTGAAGCGCGGCTCTGAAGACGAGCTCTCAAAGTGATCTTCTGACACTTCTATTACTAACACAACACATGAAGTCATCTGTGTTTACAGCACACATCAGAGCTCAAGCACACAAATCAGCCTGACCGCAAGAGCTGCACTGTTTTCATGTTGTCTCTGAGCCCTTTGTTTATTGATTATCTCTGATGTGATCCAGTTTATGAGTTGAGAAAGAAATGCTTATAATGTGGATTATACATGCCATAAATTAAAATAATACGTTAACCATGCCAAAACATAAGTGCTTGATTAGTTAATGCCCAATGGAGGGTTTTGTAGGGTATGTTATGAAATGAAAATTCATCATAAACCACAGAAAAACCTGTTTATGATTGGCTTTAAAGCTTCATGTAGTGCTTTTCAGCTGTCAGTGCTAATTCCCAGATATAACAATAGAAAATCTGTTCATGTTTTCAAAGTGGGCCGGGATGATTATATGTCTGATATATAAAGGGACACATTAAGATTCATAAATAAATTATGTGTTATTGAACCATTAAAACCATATGTGCATAAAACACAGCAGGCTTTGAAGTAGTCAAGCACTTAAATTATTAATTGAAGAGCTCACAAGCCTTTCCTCAAATCATCTGACCCTTTTGAGAAGTGAGGCGTGTTTTTAAACAGCCTTTTGCATTTTGAAAATGAGGGGGTCTATGCGATGAGGGGATTAATTTCGCAGTCTGTGATTCTGAATTCTTACTCAGACATGTCTGCATTGCTGTACTTTTATTCTTTACTGATCTGTCAAGAATGAATGAACTGGCACATACTCAAGCAATCACAGAGAGATCTCTGACTTAAATTTATTTATTTTTTATTTGAGAGTCAAAATGGCATGCTTTTCATTGAAAGATCAGTGATCAGAAATAAACATGTTTTATACTATATGACTTCACGCATAATTAAACAACAATTAATCACATATCTGCATCATCACTGTTCAAAACATTGTGATTGACATGATTTTTTTGTTTTTGTCTTCTTTTTTCTTTTCTGCTTATCAAGGCATTTATTTTATCATAAGTACAGCATAATCAGCAAATACTATTACAATTATAGATGGTGAGATATATATATATATATATATATATATATATATATATATATATATATATATATATATCCACATGCTAAAAGTGCTCTATTGGATTGAGTTCTGGTAACCTTTTAGGCCATATTTGAGTACAGTGAACTCATTGTCAGTTCAAGAAACCAGATGATTTTATATATATATATATATATATATATATATATATATATATATATATATATATATATATATACTCACTGGCCACTTTATTAGGTACACCTTACTAGTACTGGGTTGAACCCCCATTTGCCTTCAGAACTGCCTTAATGCTTCGTGACATTGATTCAACAAGGTAATGAAAATAAACCTCATAGATTTTGGTCCATATTGACATGATAGCATCATGCAGTTGCTGCCGATTTGTCTGCTGAATCCATGATGCGAATCTCCCGTTCCACCACATGCTAAAAGTGCTCTATTGGATTGAGTTCTGGTGACTGCGGGGGCCATTTGAGTACAGTGAACTCATTGTCAGTTCAGGAAACCAGTCTGAGATGATTTGCACTTTATGGCACGGCACGTCATCCTGCTAAAAGTAGCCATGAGAAGATACACTGTGATCATAAAAGGATGGACATGGTCAGCAACAATACTCAGGTAAGCTGTGGTGTTGCCAAGATGCTCAATTGGTACTAATAAGCCCAAAGTGTGCCAAGAAAGTATCCATCACACCATTACACCACCAGCCTGAACCGATGAGGCAAGGCAGAATGGATCCATGCTTTCATGTTGTTGATGCCAAATTCTGACCCTACCATCTGAATGTTGCAGAAGAAATCGAGACTCATCAGACCAGGCAACATTTTTCCAATCTTGTCCAATGTTGATGAGCCTGTGCGAGCCGTAGCCTCAGTTTCCTGTTCTTAGCTGACAGGAGTGGCACCCGGTGTGGTCTTCTGCTGCTGTAGCCCATCCACCTCAATGTTTAACATGTTGCATGTTCAGAGATGCTCTTCTGCATACCACGGTTGTAACGAGTGGTTATTTGAGTTACTGTTGCCTTTCTATCAGCTGGAACCAGTCTGGCCATTCTCCTCTGACCTCTGGCATCAACAAGGCATTTGTGTCCACAGATCTGCCGCTCACTGGAAAGTTTCTCTTTTTCAGACCATTCTCTGTAAACCCTAAAGATAGTTGTGCATGAAAATCCCAGAAGATCAGCAGTTTCTGAAAAACACAGACCAGCCTGCCTGGCACAAACAACCATGCCACGTTCAGTCACTTAAACCACCTCTCTTCCCCATTCTGATGCTCGGTTTGAACTGCAGCAGATCGTCTTGACCATGTCTACAGGCCTAAATGCATTGAGTTGCTGCCCCATGTGATTGGCTAATTAGAAATCTGCGTTAACGAGCAGTTGGACAGGTGTACCTAATAAAGTGGCTGGTGAGTGTTTTAAGTGTTAATAGTTTTATATTAATGATTATACACTAATAGTACATTGCTGTGTTTATTTATGCTTTCATAGCCTTACTTAATTTCAAAAACCATTCCAATAATGCATTTTTGCTCAAGTAAAACAAGTGTAAAACATCTTGCACATGTACAAACAATGCACGTGTTTGACACCTGTTGCAGAGTACAAAACAGTTTGAGAGCAGAACACACACGTAATAAGAAGATTAAGACCGTGGTCCTCCTGTATCTGTAACCAACATGGCCTTCAGGCCTCAAATCCACCCGCAGTTCCAGCTCTTAAAACCACACACATACTGCAATATAAAAAAATAAGCTCATGCGAATTCAAGCTGATACTTGCACTTTTTCCCTCAAAGCACAGTTTGAAGTGCGCAGAGATTTACTTTGACTTGCCAGTTGACAACTTCAGGAAGATCAGTGAGGAAAAAGGAGTTTTGTCGAAGAGGATGAAGACGACCTTCGTGTCCACCTCATCTCACATGTAGGACTCGCTTGTTGTCAGAATGTAAAACGTCACCAGAAACATAAGCTTTGACTCCTCTAAAAAAAAAGCTAATAAGATTTCCATTCATTTAAACTTATCAAAATTCCCACTAGAGCCCGGGGAGCTTTCTTTCTCGCAACCCTCTTTTCTTTCATCCATGGTTAAATATGTAAATAAAATGTCTAAAGTCATTCTTCAAAGGGGAACAAAAGAAAAAAGGGGGGCTGAAAGAATGGGGGGAGGCAGCCCTAAAATGCCTTCCTTTCTCCATAACATTAGCCAGAGGGGGGCCAGCTTCTAGGCAGAGAGGAACAGCAGGGGAGCGCGCAGCCTCCATACAATCACACATCTCTCCAATCCCTCACACACAAAAAACATGAAATATCTTTTCAGTCTGAGCCATCAAAGGGCCTCCCTTCTCTTTATTAGTTACAGAATTATCTCACACTTTCTGATTTCCACCAAGATGGAGCCCAGCGAGCTGCTGCTGCTGCTGTGCTTTGGAAGAGATAAAGTTCATGTGTGTGAGTGTGTGTGCGTCTTTGTGTGGGTGTGTGTGTGTGTGGGTATAAAGGATAACTGTAGAAATGACTGAGTATGAAACGGTGAGGGCGGTGGATGCTAGACGCAGAAATAAACACAAAACATGAAAGGGAAAAAAGGAGCTGCCAAGGCTACTGATGATAAAGATTGAATGGTCATGATTCTCCGCTCTGTTCTTCTCCCGCTCTTCAAAGCCAAATCCTCACGGCCTGCAAAACAATCACACAACAGAAACGTGTAAAATAAAGTATGAACAAATCAGCCTGGATGCGCAGCGGTGGAGCAGGGCATCTCAATTAAACGCCCTCCCTGTATTATATGTATGTTTTAGAAGTGTCAGTCATTGAGATAATGAGGCTGTCTGTGTGTTTCATACAGGGCTATGATACGTAACACATCCTGAAAGGCTTCGATATTAGAGAGAGCAATGAAATGGTGTTTACATATCAAAGCCAGGAAAAATGATGGTATGTTTGTACATGTGATCATCATTATTAACGACTCCATGGGTTAAACGGCATGTCAAATAGGCATTTTATGAATGAAACAGCCATGTTGTTGATTATCTTCCTGCGTTCTTGAGCACTTGGATAGGCTGAAGCATAATTTACTGTACACTTATTGAAGAGATAGTTCACCCAAAATTTAAATGACCTTATCATGTACTCCCCCCAGAGTTTCTATGAGTTACCATGCTTACATATAGGTAAAAAAATATATAATAATAAATCGAAATTAATGGATCCGCAAGGCTCATTGGGCATATGTGCCCAGGGATGCATTTTTAAGAACCAATAAAAGAAACTCAGATAGGTTTTGAACTAGTGCAGGTGTCACCAAACTTGTTCCTGGAGGGCCGGTGTCCTGCAGATTTTAGCTCCAACCCTAATTAAAAACACCTGAATGAGCTAATCAAGGTCTTACTAGGTATACTTGAAACACCTAGCCAGGTGTGTTGAGGCAAGTTGGAGCTAAACCCTGCAGGGACACCGGCCCTCCTGGACCGAGATTGGTGACCCCTGAACTAGTGAAAGGTAAGTAAATGATGACAGAATTGTAATAGTTGGGTGAACTGTCCCTTAAGAGATGTTTTCTTCCATTTCATCATAAGAGAATGACACTAAAGCTTTCAACAGTGACATCTGTTTCAAAATGAACTGAATCCTTTTTAATTTAACAAGAACTAGACCAGCATTCTCCCGTTACTCTTCTGCTTGCCTAAAATGCTAGAATGTTCCACAATCAATCAAGTCTGAAAGATTTCTGCATCTGAGGTAAATACAGGTGTAAACAGGGTTGAAACTAACCTGTCCAGTTGAAAACACTTTAGATTGGTTTGCTTTTGTATTGTACATGCTCATGTGGTCAAATGCATTTGAATTGAACAAATATGACTGCTCTATACTGACTTCATATGATCATATGATTAATGGATGTGTTGTGAGAGAGTGCACCAAAAAAGTTCTTTCATATGTTTCACTACATTGGACTAAACACAAGGATTACAACAAATTTTTCATCCTCATACTGTTCATACATTTGCCTTTTGACGGTAAGTTATATATAGCTACATTTCCACTGTCTGTGATAAGCAACTGTGCTAATGCATGCCAGGGCCTGTCACATCTGTACTGTCGATTCCGGGACTTCATCAGGCCTTGTGGGGGCTTCCTTGGGATCAACAGACAGGATGCTTTGTCTGCCAAATACCTTGGGCCAAAGTGGACCAGCATGGGATTAAACAGTGATCAAGAACAATAGTCGAGACGGATGCCACCACTCTCAAGCAGTTAAGATCAACATTTAAAACACTGAATACATTTAAAATGAATGCAGCTTAAAATATGATTTCAGACTCAAGTGAGTGTCAGTAATGACCCCAGATGTGTATTCTGATAAATGGTGGATTAGCGGAATACAAATGGTAATAATTTATAATAAATAAAGAAATGTGAAGCAAATATATGGGATTTTTTTTTAAATGTGTTCTCTTACCTGTCGTAAAAACCATAATAAAGTATTTTGTGTATTCCTGTGATCCAGGGAAGCAGCATCTGAAGTACACACCCTTTTGTGTGACATAATGCTGAATAGCTGTTTGTTTCAGGTGCACTATGACACATTAATAAATTATAGTCTAATTGTAAACCTTTGTTTTGTTGCAGCCTTATTCACTTTTCCCTCACTGGTGAGAACTCTAGGTTCAGGTCATTTCCATGTTTGGCTGACCACTTGTTATCAGATAACGGTAACTGCATGTGCTTGCAGGGCCTGCATGGGAGACTATATATGAAGTTTTAGGAGTGCAACAGAAAGCCAGGTGAATGTCATAAACCACTGAAACAAAACTTGTTCAACAGAAAGAATTTGACATCCAAATTGAACTGATATTGCAAAATTGCATGTAAAAGAGTTACTTGAAACCAGTGAAAAGTATTTTGAATTTGTTAACATCTCTGATACATGTCACTAATCTCATGTCTTGTATACAGTTTCACAAAACTCATAATATAGGGCCGACTTTGTTGCTGAAAAACATTTCTCACATATGTTGAAAAGCATTTTACAAGATGCCATAAAAGTGTTCATACTGTGCTCAGACAAAGATCCCAGGACAACCACAGTCGTCATGCTTTACATGGATAAATCATGGTTTTACTAGGTAATGCGAGAGTACTAAGCTATCTGGTATCTTTTGCTCCATGAGGCCTTCTGTGCCTTCTTCATAGCTGTCACGTGATGAGACTTACTGAAAACAGCCAGCTTATGCAAAGACACTTGTCATTGTCTTTTTGAGTTGATTTAGATGTAAAATAAAGCACACTTCTCTTTCATTAGTACTGTTGGGTGATGTATTTCACTGATAAACATGGCAAACAAGTAATACTCTTTGGTTGTCACACATTATACATGCTTGAATTTCAGCAGCGAAGTTTGAATGTTATGAACAAAGTTTGCTTAATGTTTGTATCTGAATAAACAGTATTAAAAATGTTAATCTCATAAAGCGATCATGTCTCTTCAGAAGACCAGCATGCAGAAATCTCTCATATGTGATTAAAAAATATCTTGGAACAACATGAGGGTGAGTTAATGATCACAGAGATTTCATTTATGGGATGAGCTAACCTTAATGTTCACCCCTGCTTGCATGAAATGAGTTGAACTCTGACATTTGATTTCAACAGTGCTAACTTTTGCACTATGAAGTTGGCACGTATTTATATGCCCTTAAGGAGAGTGATGGTTACAGCTAGGCTAAGACTATAGGCCCTGGCTTGCCAGCCATTACCGCCAACTTGAGTTCTAATGAATCTGCTGAAACGAGACTGAAAAGCCCTTTGTCTAAGAATTCATCCTTAGGCATTTTATCCTGTGCTCATGCAACTATTTACAACTGAGCACAGAGGGCGAAGACTGGAAACTACCATAGCATATGTTAAGAATGTCTTTTATGTCATTACACACCCACATCTGTTCATAAGGCCACTTGTTCTGTGTTTTCA
Organism: Danio aesculapii; assembly: GCF_903798145.1. Taxonomy (NCBI): domain Eukaryota; kingdom Metazoa; phylum Chordata; class Actinopteri; order Cypriniformes; family Danionidae; genus Danio; species Danio aesculapii. Next base: position 18,280,902 of record NC_079442.1, on the reverse strand, counting down.
TGTCAGGGACTGAATTTTACATATTCATTTGAAGCATTGAAAAGGGCAGAGGGGTTTATAAAAGCACTGTGTTGTGTACAAAACGATTTCTGGCACAACAGTCTTTGTTACATGAACACTGGAACAAAATATGGTAAAAAAAAATAGTTTTTGACGTAAATATTGACTTACAAAATCATGAAGATGTTAGAAGAACATAGCTGAAAGAACAATGTATTCAAGGCATGTTTGATTTATGAGTGAAGTCTGTGGTTAACATTCCTGTGAAACTTTCATTTTCTTGTAAAATACAGACTAAAAAAAGCAAAAGGTTCATAGTAAAGTTGTTTTGTCTTGTTTTTCAGCAAAAATATCTAATAATTCTTAGATTAAAATTTATTTACTTGAAAAGCATGATTACTTTTTAGCTTACAATTATGTAAGATATCAAGTCTTAATAAAATAATAATAGGGCGTCATGGTGGCTCAGTGGTTAACACTGTCGCCTCACAGCAAGAAGGTTTCTGGTTCAAGCCCCGATTGAGTCAGTTGGCGTTATAGTGAAGAGTCTGCATGTTCTCCACATGTTTGCGCAGGTTTCCTCTGGGTGCTCTGGCTTCCCACACAGTCCAGACATGTGCTATAGGTGAATTGGGTAAACTAAATTAACAGTTGTTTATGTGTGTGAATGAGTGTGTATGGGTGTTTCCCAGTTCTGGGTGGTGGATGGAAGCGCATCCGCTGCGTAAAACATATGCTGGAAAAGTTGGAGGTTCATTCTGCTGTGATGACCCATGATAAATAAAGGGACTAAGCCACAGGAAAATTAATGAATGAATGTAATAAAAATAATAATAGTAAAAAAAGATGTAAAGCCAGGTAATAAAACAAGACAAAATACCAAGATTTCTATACCTCAAATATGAATTTTAAAAATGTTAACATAAGACATCAGCAAGATGTTTCAGCTTAATTTTAAAAAAGCTAATCACATAGTAGTACTCTAATCATAGTGATAAAATAAAATATGAAAAGTATTTTAAAAATAACAGAAGAAAGAAAGAAAGAAAGAAAGAAAGAAAGAAAGAAAGAAAGAAAGAAAGAAAGAAAGAAATGCCAGATTGAATGTCAGTACAGCTCTAATAATTGTGGTCTGCATTAATAAAGGTCTCATCTTTTTTTAAGTTTGTGTTTTTGAAAACGTAAGTGGCAAATGTTTTTATATAAATTAATATCTCACGAGCGACGGAGATAATTCTTGTTTATTTTTTGGTATTCTATAAAATGCTTGTGTGGGGTAAGAGATTAAAGACTCCTCAGCCATCAGTTCTAGTTCAGTCAACAATAAAAAAGCGAGGGGTATTCCAAGGAGTAAAAAACTCTCTTTTCTTTCCAGCCTTTCTTCCCACAATGGCCAGAGCGTGAAAATCGTCAGTTGTAGGGAGAAAGGAGACACATCTCGACTGGAAAGCCGCTGAATCCTTTTGGTCGTCCTCGGCGAGAGATTTCTCACTGACTTGCGCCGAAAGGTCTTCCGTAAATCATCAGAGGGGTTTTATCCTGGGAAAAAAAACAACAACAACAAATGGCCAGTGAGTAATTTACTGTGATCTTGTGGTAAAATAGTGACAAGGATTTGAGGTCTACACAGCCAGTTCCGCACGGTTTAAGGATAATCAGTGTGTCAGTTTGGGCTTTCTTATGTAAAGCAGTTGTCTTTGAAGGCGGATCTTTTGGCAGGTTAGTTCAGGACGGTGGCGGAGGAGCTCAGACACAGACAGCGCGCGAGGCAGAGAGCTGCTCTTCAGGGAGAAACGGACACGAGCTGAAGTGAATATTCACACGTTTACCGAGAGGATTCGTTCATTCATTTTCACATGACTGCGATAAAACGACACCGTGCCTTCAGTTTGGTCAGTTTGGATACACTTTTGCGGAGGATGTATGGGTGGAAAGTAGCGCGAGAGCAATTTGAAAAGTAAGTGTACTTTTGTAAAGAAACAGACTGTCAGCGATATTTCACAGGACAGGGGAGATTTAAATAAAAGGATTATCATCTGTGGACTGGGAATTGACCACAAACAGGGCGAACCCTCTCTAAATGATGAAAGCTTTTTAATATTTTTCATCTGTTTGAAGATTTTTATGCACTAAAAATCTCCCGTTTCTCGTTTTTGGGATATAATAAGTTTTTTTATTAAAGCTAAAACAACAATGAAGCAACTTTTCTAGTTAAACAAAGCATTTTTGGAGGACAATCTTTGCTATACATGAGTTAATATTGAAAGACAATGTTTGCTGCCGGTGTCGGACTCAGCCTTGGGCTGCTGTGCTTTGCCGGGTTTTGTTCTGCGATCAGTTCCATCGACCCAGACCGGCCAGGTGAAGGAAGATGCCAGGAGATTGCCATTCCTCTCTGTAAGGACATTGGCTACAACTTAACAGTTATGCCGAACTTAATGGGACATGAAGATCAAAATGAGGCAGCCATAAAGCTGCATGAGTTTGCTCCGCTGATTGAGTTCGGCTGCCACAGCCATCTGAAGTTTTTCTTGTGCTCACTCTACGCTCCCATGTGCACAGAACAGGTATCCACACCTATCCCAGCATGCCGAGTGATGTGCGAGCAGGCAAGGCAGAAGTGTTCTCCCATCATGGAGCAGTTTAACTTTCACTGGCCGGAGTCGCTGGACTGTTCCAGACTGCCAAATAAGAACGACCCCAATTACCTCTGTATGGAAGCTCCCAACAACGGCACAGATGAGTCCCCAAAGGGCTCCCACACTCAGTCGCCAGACTCCCGACCCCCTCGGCCAGGTAACAACCAAGAACTGCCTATTAAAGAGAGGGTTGGTAAGACCACATGCAGCAACCCTGGAAAGTTTCATTATGTGCAGAAGAGTGAGTCCTGTGCCCCAAAGTGTTACTCCAACGTAGATGTGTACTGGAGCCAGGGCGACAAACGCTTCTCCATGGTGTGGATTGCCATCTGGTCCATCCTGTGCTTCATTTCCAGTGCCTTTACTGTCCTCACCTTTCTCATTGATCCCCAGCGCTTTAAGTACCCTGAGCGGCCCATCATCTTTCTCTCTATGTCCTACTGTGTCTACTCTGTGGGCTTTCTTGTAAGACTTTTCGTGGGGGTGGAAAATGTGGCCTGTGACCGTGACACTGGAGTTCAGTACATCATCCAGGAAGGCCTGGAAAGCACTGGCTGCACCATAGTCTTCCTTATTCTTTACTACTTTGGGATGGCCAGTTCCCTGTGGTGGGTCATTCTTACTCTCACATGGTTCCTCGCAGCTGGGAAAAAATGGGGTCACGAGGCCATCGAAGCCAACAGCAGCTACTTCCATCTGGCGGCATGGGCTATACCAGCCATCAAGACCATCATGATCCTGGTTATGAGGAAAGTAGCAGGAGACGAGCTCACGGGAGTCTGCTACGTGGGCAGCATGGATGTCAAAGCCTTGACGGGTTTTGTTCTTATTCCTCTCTCTTGCTACCTCATCATCGGCACTTCGTTTTTACTCTCAGGGTTTGTGGCGCTCTTTCACATCCGTAAGGTCATGAAGACCGAGGGAGAGAATACGGATAAGCTGGAGAAGCTGATGGTTAGGATCGGCGTGTTCTCTGTGCTCTACACAGTCCCCGCCACTTGCGTCATCGCCTGCTATTTTTACGAGCGTCTCAACATGGATTATTGGAAGATTCTAGCAGGAGAGCAGAAGTGTGCTGATGACAGTAAAAGTGGGGAAGAGTGCGTGATGAAGAGCTCCATCCCTGCTGTAGAGATTTTCATGGTAAA